>NC_071466.1:201215498-201225442 GCF_028500815.1 Rissa tridactyla | reverse complement strand
GTGGAGGCTCTGTAGATCAGGCAACACTGGAAAAAGATGAGCAGGTGTATTTCAGAGATTACGTGTACAGCTGAATAAGAAACAATCTGTAATACTAAAACTGAAATTTTCTTCAAACGTATATTATGCAGTGGTGAATATTATAATAAATTAATATTAATTAAAATAATGTACTGTCTTATGAGTAAGAAAATATTAATCTCTTCTAACCTATGTAGTGAACAGAATCATTTTTCTGTGTGTGTGACCTAAGTACCAGTGTTATTCGTTATTCATTTCTGCTTTAATTGTGTTCCAATTTTAAAATTACAAAAATAAATCTTTTTCATCTGTTACAGTCTCTATTTTCATATAAACCCATAGTAATAGGTAATAAGATAGAATTTATTAAATGAGTAGAAGATTATACTTCTAAACATCTGTGTACTTCTGAAATTTTAGTTAATTTAATTGACTGAAGGCAGAATTCTCCATGTATGTAGAGAGGAAAGTACTAGTGCTACGATCCTTCATAAAATTATTTTATGGAGAAGTTTGACCTGAATTTATCTTTTTTTTTTTTTTTTTTTTTTTTACTTCAGACAAAAAGTAAAATAAGCAATGCTTTCACTACCTAATCCTTCCACATAATAAAAAGTAAGAAATTTTAACTAGCCTAAAATAAGAAATATATGTGCCATAGCTCATAGGTCAAAAAAGAGATCGCATTTGTAAATTAGTTCTAAAATGTGTTTAAAATGGGGCTTCCAATGGAGTGTGGAGGCTGATTTCCTGGTTTTTCCATAGACTTATTGTTCAGTTTCTGTAAGTCTCTTCTCCATATAAACATCTGTTAAAAATGTATAGGGTATCATTTCCAATTTAATTAAACTCTTCTAAGACTTAATTTATGTATACAGACTGCCTGTACACTTTTGGGTGAAGAATGGAAAAGGTTCACATCCCTCTGTCTACCTTGAAAATAGAACTCAAACTTTCTAAATCATAGGCATATTTTGTAAATTATTTCTAGGTAAACATATGAAGATTTAACACTCACTGTAAGCTAAGCTGCATCTCTTTGATTCATGTTCACCAAGATATTAAATACATTCTGCTTTTGAGATAGTGTGTTATGAAAGATTTCTTCAAAATGTGCAAGCAGCTTTCCTCAAGTGATTCACTTATCTTTTAGGAAATACAAGCATTATATGAAACCTGCATATTTAGAAATGGCACTTGTAATGAATAAATCCTGAAAGTTTTCACAAAACTTACTACATAAATCACTTTGACATTTTAGATAAGTATCATATTCTCTTCCCTCTTGTGAAAAAAAATACAGGGAGTTGCTTTAGCATGGGAAAGATAAAGAATATCTGAGTGCATTTTTAATAGTTGTACAGACACAAACTGAAAAAAAAATGCAGTCTTCAGGGTTTTTTTTTAATTTTTATCACTATGGAAATGACCTTGCAATTTAGACTGTGTAAAACTTTAAACAACTGTGTCTACTTCTGCTTACATATTCATCTTAGGCTTATAATGCCATTGGTGTCACATATTTAATTCATGTATTTAATGCAGATGATATGGAGCATAGTGTCTTGAATGAGCTCAATGGATTTATTTTTCTACAAAGTCTTAGACTGGATTAATGCAATAACCTCTTATCTTTAAATTTGAATATAGCTACGATAGATCTGTATTTGCAAAATTGTTGTGATGAGCTCGCTTTAAGTAGTGGTTATTAAAGCAAATTTAAGAAATGTTCGTTTCAGCAGCTTCACACAGATCATAGTACAGGAGATCAGGAAGGTTAAAAAAGAAAATGCCATAAAGTCTTATTAATGGATTCAAAGGAACATTTCATTTATCTTCACTCTTCAGCCCCTGCTACTTTCTCATACTCAAGCTCAACAGATTCTCTGGAGCATTCCTCTTAGATTGCACTTGCCCCCGGCCAGACTGGGAGTAACTTGAATCCCCAGGGTTCCCAAACCTTTTTTCACTGTTAAAATTTACTTCTCAGTTTGAAATAATAAGCACCCTGCCTCAACATCCCTTTATCGTGAACGTTAACATAGAGATGCCCTCATATTAGGACTGCATTTGAAGTTTTGATGGTGTTTTCCTAGTGCCTGAGAAGTTTTCCACTCTGAGGTAGCATCAAGATCTATTTAAATGGAAAAGAAAGAAAATGCTTCATTGTGTCACTCTTTTAAGGAAAAGTAACTGAGGAGACTCAGTTGTCACTGAAGAGAAAATCTGAATTAAAAGCACCAGATACTTCATATCAATCTCTGTCCCATGCAAGTGGAGTGTTGAGTTTTGATTTTTATTATTATCTACACAAAACCATCTAGAATAGATACCTGAGAAAGAAGCCCAAAAGGCATTTTTGCAATACTCTTTAGCAGATCTGGGGGGGTGTGGGGGGAGAAAAAAAAAAGAAGAAAAATAAAGACGGAAACAATTAGATTACTAAACTCTTGCAATAATTTCTAATGTCCTTCCTGGAGTGTCCGTCTCTTCCTGGAGATAAGTCAGACCATTAATGTTTTTTAACAAGAGGCAGTATAACTTAATGGCATTCTTCACTGTGTGTCTTGAAAGACAATGAGACATACAAGATACTTACAGTGAGTTATCCTTTTATTTTTATGAATGCACATATACAAATACGTACCTCCTTCTCACTTAGGCTCACTTTTATACACCACACCTGGATGAAGTACTAAAGAATTACTTAACTTATTCTTTCCCCCATTGGTAGAGACAGATTTCATACAAGACCAATACCTCCCACTTTGGAAAAAACAGTAGCAAAAAATCTGTGTGTAACTAGAACCGAGAAAATGTTGTAAAAAAAAGTATGACTCTTCATTTAATTTGGGAAGCTAGTTAATGTCAGCGGGGTTCACTTCCCCTGTTATTAACAACAGAATGTATTAATAGGAGTGTTTTTAAGAGGTGAATTAAGAAAATAAAAAAATGATATTTACAAAAAGGGGGTTAGTAACTCATGTGGCACATCCCACAGGGACACATTGCTGGCTTGTGGCCTACCTGTGTCGACCAAAACCCTTAATCCTTTCCTGCAGAGCTGCTTTTCAGACAGGTTTCCTCAGCCTGTACTGGTGCAGGGGGTTATTACCTCAGCTGCAGGACTTTGTAATTCCCTTTGTTGAACTTCATGAGTTTCCTGTCAGCCCATTTCTCCAGCTTGTCAAGGTCAGTCTGAATAGTAGAATCTGGTCTGTCAGGCACTTGTCCCAGTTTTGTTTGCAAACTTGGTGACTGGCTTCCAGCTGGTCTTCATGGTACTGATTACAACCCTTTGAGCCAGGCAATTCAGCCAGTTCTGTGTCTGCCTTGCCATTCACTTGTCTAGTCTGTGTTTCATCCCTTTGTCAATGAAGATGTTATGGTAGACAATGACGAAAGCCTTGCTAGTTGACATAAAGAGTATCTGTTGCTCCACCCTCATCCACTGAGCCAGTAACTTCATACAAGATTATCAGATTGGTTAGGCAAGATTTTCCCTTCATCACCTCTTGTCCATCATATATTTGAAAATAGTTTCCAAGATGATTTGGTCCATCACTTTCTTAAGGATCAAGTTGAGCCGGACTGGCCTTGAATTCCCCAGATCGTTTTTCCTGCCCTTCACACTTGACCCATCTAAAATGTTCTCCAACATATTGGCCTATAAGCATCAAGCCCTACAGGCTCTCTTTTCACCTGAACTAAAGGCAGTTTAGGCATCTTGAAAGAACTAGCAAAACCAAGTTTGTTAGGGGACTCAGATTCAAAGATCCCTGTGCCCTGATCTTCTCGGGAGGAAGAAAAATACTTCAGGAGTCACGTCAGTATAAACAGGTCCTCTCTGGGTTTTTTGCTGTGGTTCAGCTTTAGATTCCTATCGCAGATTGAAACTTGAAGTGACAAGTGTTTATTGTGCCTGAATTGCCAATGCACTGTAGCTAAACTTTATAGTCTTACCAGATGTATAAAGCCCCCGCCTTCCCCCACCAAATTTGTATTTCATTCTGGATAGCCAACCAGCAATTCCCTGGCCTAAAATATAAATAGCAAATGTATCCTTTTTAGAGGTATTTGAGAACCTGGGTCGTGAAGTAGTGGCCTAAAATATGAAGGTCCAGATGGCCTACCTGTGGGCTTCTAAATTATCCGAAGGAAGCAGGTACACTTTGCTGAGTTTGTCTTATGCCTTCTTAGGGTATGTGCAAGGATAGGAAAAAAAAATGTTAAATCTATGAAAATCTATTTTGGAAACATTGTCTTTCTCCTTTGAGCATTATCCAATTGATATAAAAGGTAATTTCTGTCAATAAGTGGCTGCGCTTTCCTCAATTGTGATGCAACTGAAGCACGTAATAATTTTTATTTTTTTTTTTATTACTGGATCTCACAGATGTTTAAGATTCCTGTCACAAATGCAGTGTGTAATTTGATGTTTCATATACATGTGATTATGCAAATATGCCACAGTATTAAATCTGTACATAGTACTGCTGCTAACACTTTGCTTTCTGCAATCCTAGAGCGGTGTGAATATCACAGAATCATAGAATCGTAGAATGGTTAAAGGGACCTGAAAGATCATCTTGTTCCAACCTCCCTGCCCTGGGCAGGCACACCTCCCACTAGACCAGGTTGCTCAAAGTCCCATCTAATTTGGCTTGAACACTTCCGGGGATGGGGCACCCACAACTTCCCTGGGCAACCTGTTCCAGTGTCTCACCACTCTGAGAGTAAAGAATTTCTTCCTGATGTCTAATCTAAATCTACCCTCTTTCAGTTTAAAACTTTTACCCCTGTCACTACACTCCCTGATAAAAAGTCTATGCGCATCTTTCGCACAGGCCCCCTTTATGTACCCCGTGTGAGTGTGGAGTTCAATATGCTCTATAAACAGGCAGTGTTTTCATCATCTTCAGACTGACTCAGGTAACTGGACATTTTAGATGGTTATGTGGAAGTGTTATGCTTTCTGGAACATTTTTGTTTTACTTCAGAATTGCCTATTTGCATGAGCTGCTGTTAGCTGACTGAAATAAACATTCAGCCTCAGCTAAAATATCCAGCTAGAATATTAGCCAGTTATGCTAGAGACCCAGGAGTGCTTTCCATCTTCCACACCTGGGTGTGTGCCATGGCTAACAGTTTATCTTGGTTTCCACAAGAATAAAATCCATACATGGAGCAATAGAATTTTCCAGAGAGTCCTCTTCCAAATAACAAAGTGATGGTGAATACATGGCGTGTTTATAAGCTCCGGCATAGATTCAGATCTTTGTTTTCTTTCTGGCTGCTAGTATGTATTACTTTATTTTTTGTTATGCTAAGGACTCAATTATGAGAGCTTAGTAAATTTAATTGTAAACCCTGACTCACATTTCTCATTATCTTCCATCTCAGTATACGGTTTAGTATGGCAGAAAGAGATAAGAAATAGACAGCATATCTAGAAATCTCTCCATTGACAAAGACAACTGGCATCCACCCTTTAGGCATCAGATAATGGATGTTTCCAACTGATGCTTGTAAACAAGTTCTTGAGGCCACTCTATATATACTGGGGACCTCTATTATACACTCTCTAAACCTTAATCTAAACTTACCATCAGTATGCACAAAGATGAAACTGTCTCTAACTCTAACGCATACTTGCTAAGTGTTTTGTTTCTATTTATGTGACCAAGATTGTCAGAGATGATCATGAAACAATATCCTCAGCTGCTAGTGAAAATGATAGAAAAGGAGATAGCAGAGAGACTAATGAGACTGCTTTTTCAGTTGTAGATGTATGGTTTACAAACTTGAATATAAACCTGGAATATTTTAGTGGTAGCAGATAACCTGCCTGGGGTTTTTAATAGCGTGAGGTAAAAGCACTGAAATCTGAAATTTTCTAGCAAATGATCTTGTGACGATGCATGTAGAAACTGTAGGCCTATGTGCAATGGTTGATATTAAATGTTTTATCTTTATGAAATGCAACTTCCAGAAAAAAGCATATATTGCACTTGTGTTCTCACTATTTGTAAATTCAGGTAACAGAAAACAAAACTTCGAAGTACAGAATTGTAAGCAAAGAAACGATGTTTGTTAGATACAACATACTGACTTGAGTTTTAACAGATTACAGACATACTTTGACTACTAGAAATTAGAAACATTGCAGTAGGTTATGATTTTAAACACATTAAGTTCAGAGCATCTGTAATGTAATGTTTTGAAGAAACTGATAGTGATATTATCAGACTGATATTTGAAAAGCTGAAAAGAACAATTCAAGACCATCTTTAATTCTGGTAATTATGACATATCATACTTGACAGGAGTTCTACTTGCCAAAATAGAGTCTAGCAGAGTCTTATAATCAGATTATCTAATTAAGGATCTACAATTTAAAAAAAAAAAAAAAGTATTACAAACTTATATTTGTACACCATCAAAAGTGAAAGGTCCCAGAATTGAATATATTTATATCTGTGAGATATGCAAATTTTGTTTAACAGCAAAAGGCAGCAACATTCCATAGGCTGGATCTTGTTCACACAGTGTCACTGTTATAAAAGGGGAAACCTATAGATAGAACAAGGATACCTTCAACTTTTCCCAGAAAAGGAGAAAGAAGACAGATTCAAAGTCAAAGAGATTAGAAATAGATTATGGATAAAACACGGGTGTTAAATGACATTGAAAAAGTCCTTAGGAAAAGCAATACTTTAACTAAAACCTCTTGAGGGGTTTCAGGGCATCATGACAAAAGAATTCAAAGACAGGTAGGATGCTATAGACTTTATATTAAACCTTCTGTGTATTACCTGCTTTTCTTTTGAGAATGAGACATAAGGATAGCTGGACCTTTAGAATCATAGAATCATTTAGGTTGCAAAAGACCTTTAAGATTATCAAGTCTAACCATAAAACTAACACTGCCAAGTCCACCACTAAACCATGTCCCCAAGTGCCACATCTACACATCTTTTAAATACCTCTAGGGATGGTGACTCAACCACAAGGTAAGGGTCAAAATACGGTTGAACATTTGAACACCACAGTAAGCTTCTGTAAGTAGACTGAAAGAAACACACTAGTCTCCATCCCTCAATTACAAGCTCTGTTTTCTACTGTTTGCTTCTTCTTAAATTAAAGATTCATGTTAGTTCTAAATTCTGACTTTTAATTTTTCAGGACTAGGAACAGTACCGTGACTGCATGTATCAGCCTTGCAGAAAAGTTGTGGGTTATTTGTATGCTAGTTCATCTGCTAAAACATCTCATCTGGCTTTTGTTATAGTATCTTTCATGCAAGTATCACGTCTGCACTAAAGACGAGCACTAGTTAAATAAGTTTGGGCAGTGCCAAACTGCAGGCAAACTAGCATTTAAGCTTTGTTGGGTAAAAGCTACACTATGGCAACTTTGCCAATCACATGTCTATTGATGTGCTCACGCAGAGTTACTCACCATTGTGGGTATTTCTCAAGCACAACGTTCTGGCACCAGTGAATGGGAAATAGGTTCATGTACACTGTGGACAGTTATTGATCTGCTGAGGCTTGACAAAAAACCTACAGTAGCAAGGGATAGCTTATGTTCCACCTGTACATATTTCTAATTTACGTTTTTGTCACCCAAGAAGCCTGTGATAAACAACGTTTCTTGAACAATGGAATAGGCATGGGATTGCCTTCATTTTTCCTTTTCTTGATTGTGTTCCAACCAGCCCAATAAAACTTTAAGAGGTCAGGGATAGGTTTTACAAAAAATCAATGGTCTGCTCTTTTGAGATGCCTAAGCATATCATGGAAAGGAAACTACACCCTCTGAAACCATATGAATAAAGTAATGACTTATAAGACAATATTCAGAAAAAAACATTTCTGTCCTGATTGCTCCTCATATAGTCTTCTACAAATTCTTCCTCTTTTTTTTATTTTATAGCTGATGTAGACATTTTGATCTTTAAAACCAGCTTAGTTATGTGAACAAAAAACTGAAGAGCTTTTTTTCTGGAGGTAGAGGGTGGTTTATCAGTACCCAGCCAATACTGTTACTATTCATTGCATACTATTATATTTCTGGAGAATGTCCTTAATATTTTTTTGCATAGTAAAGATAATGTTAGTGAATAGAGTAAGAGGAGTCTTAGTTCTCTACCTTAATTTTTGAAGAAGCGTTATTCAAGTCCCCAAAATGAAGAGACTGGCTTGCTCTGAAACAGAATTCCTCTGCCAAAAACAAATTATTAGCCACACAGGCAAACACAGGGTGACAATTAGACTTGTTAGTAAGACAATATATCTAGTGTAAATAAAATCCTTGCTTAAAAGTAATAAAACCAGAAGGAGATTCTTACGCTCGCTCCAGACTCCTTTACAGAACAAAAAGGTCAGAACGATGTATGGTGGAACAAAATGACTCAGTTTTGACCAGAGCAATTCTCTTCGAGTATGGCAACTCCATAGTGAATAACTGTTCAGCTACAGAAAGAGAGACAGGCAGGCAGTTAGCTGACACAGATCCAGGGTAGAACCAAAGCTGATAGGCAGAACACATTGCTTCTGCAGTGTATATAGATCCCTAAGGCTATGTAAATACGGATGAAGTGATACTTCACACCACTGACTTGGGGAAAAAAAGGCAACTTAAAATGTTCCAGCTTCTTCTTGTCTATGGTATAGTCCATTTTACAGAGATGAGTGAGTCTGTGAAGGTATGGTTTCTGAATGTCTTTGCCACTTAGGGATGTTTGCCCAACACATGTTTTTGAGCTTTCACTGAACCACTTCCTCCAGTAAAACATTTATGATTTTGGTAGATTGCTGACAGCAGCCTTCTCACCAAACTTCATTCAGATGTGGTATTTTACTTTTTCTCCTCTCCTTTCCCCTACAAGATAAAACCCACATCTCTGTGTCACAAAGACTTGCAGTCAGCACATGGGCGCCAAGAGTGGCAAACAGGTACATTGTGAATAGCAAACAACAGGACTAATCGAGTACTGGAAGTTAATGCTTTTCAAAGAAGCAAAATAATAGTAACAAAATTAAAATGACAAAATAAGAGTGACAGATAATCTTGCTTTTCAGTGAGTCAGAATGGCCTGACTTCTGCTGAGTTTCTTGCAACACTTCTAACTAAAAAATTCAATCTGGTAACCAGTCTTAGAAAGAATACAGACACCGGGTGCTGTAATACAGCCCCCAAACAAACAAACAAAAATTATATTTTAAGGGTTTTGGTTATATAATGCACATATTTTTTAATAAAATATTAACTGAATGGTTCAATAATTTCCTATTCCTAAATCAGTTACAAGTGACCACCAAATGGCTACCTTTATTTAATACTCAAAATATTTTATAGGAATTAAAATTAGAATAAAAAGAAGAAAAATAATTAGACTGATGTTTGAAATGGTATGGATGGAGTCGATAGACACTGGGACACAGAAATACTGTCCCAAATCACAAAAACCATAACAGAAAGAGCTTACATGTCACCTTAACCAAGAGGTTTGAACAGGTGTTTAATTCACTAGAATTGATCTAGAAAACAAGCAGTTAGACTATATGTTATGTATTCTGTTAGGCAATTACATAAATCCATAAAGGACCAAACTAGTTTTCTGGGTTTTGTACAGAACTGAAAAATAATTCACTGTGCCAGAGTTGATATGAAATAGACCTTCATCAAATTATTTCCTCCTCTTTTTATGTTTACACCTCAGACAGGTGTGTGCTAAACTACACCCCCACTTTTATAACAAGGAAAATAAGATCTTGTCAGACTCTCTCAGATGGAGAGAAAATTGTCAAGTATATATACACTTGGTGAAAATGATGAGAGAGTTGAGGGCAGTAAAGAGAGAAAGAAGTTAACATTCTGAGGTTGGAAAGTGACAGAAGAAAACCATAGGTTTCACA